>NC_069501.1:38713778-38716278 GCF_027579735.1 Bombina bombina
CGCTATTCTAATAAATGTATTAACCCCTAAAGCTAAGTCTAACCCTAACACTAACACCCCCCTAAGTTAAATATAATTTTTATCTAACGAAATAAATTAACTCTTATTAAATAAATAATTCCTATTTAAAGCTAAATACTTACCTGTAAAATAAATCCTAATATAGCTACAATATAAATTATAATTATATTATACCTATTTTAGGATTAATATTTATTTTACAGGCAACTTTGTAATTATTTTAACCAGGTACAATAGCTATTAAATAGTTAAGAACTATTTAATAGTTACCTAGTTAAAATAATTACAAATTTACCTGTAAAATAAATCCTAACCTAAGATATAATTAAACCTAACACTACCCTATCAATAAAATAATTAAATAAACTACCTACAATTACCTACAATTAACCTAACACTACACTATCAATAAATTAATTAAACACAATTGCTACAAATAAATAACATTAAATAAACTATCTAAAGTACAAAAAATAAAAAAGAACTAAGTTACAGAAAATAATAAAATATTTACAAACATAAGAAAAATATTACAACAATTTTAAACTAATTACACCTACTCTAAGCCCCCTAATAAAATAACAAAGCCCCCCAAAATAAAAAATTCCCTACCCTATTCTAAAATACAAATATTACAAGCTCTTTTACCTTACCAGCCCTGAACAGGGCCCTTTGCGGGGCATGCCCCAAGAATTTCAGCTCTTTTGCCTGTAAAAAAAAACATACAATACCCCCCCCCCAACATTACAACCCACCACCCACATACCCCTAATCTAACCCAAACCCCCCTTAAATAAACCTAACACTACCCCCCTGATGATCTTCCTACCTTGTCTTCACCATGCCAGGTTCACCGATCCGTCCTGGCTCCAAGATCTTCATCCAACCCAAGCGGGGGCTAGACATCCACTGAAGAAGTCCAGAAGAGGGTCCAAAGTCTTCCTCCTATCCGGCAAGAAGAGGACATCCGGACCGGCAAACATCTTCTCCAAGCGGCATCTTCTATCTTCTTCCATCCGATGACGACCGGCTCCATCTTGAAGACCTCCAGCGCGGATCCATCCTCTTCTTCCGACGACTAGACGACGAATGACGGTTCCTTTAAGGGACGTCATCCAAGATGGCGTCCCTCGAATTCCGATTGGCTGATAGGATTCTATCAGCCAATCGGAATTAAGGTAGGAATTTTCTGATTGGCTGATGGAATCAGCCAATCAGAATATAGTTCAATCCGATTGGCTGATCCAATCAGCCAATCAGATTGAGCTCGCATTCTATTGGCTGATCGGAACAGCCAATAGAATGCGAGCTCAATCTGATTGGCTGATTGGATCAGCCAATCGGATTGAACTATATTCTGATTGGCTGATTCCATCAGCCAATCAGAAAATTCCTACCTTAATTCCGATTGGCTGATAGAATCCTATCAGCCAATCGGAATTCGAGGGACGCCATCTTGGATGACGTCCCTTAAAGGAACCGTCATTCGTCGTCTAGTCGTCGGAAGAAGAGGATGGATCCGCGCTGGAGGTCTTCAAGATGGAGCCGGTCGTCATCGGATGGAAGAAGATAGAAGATGCCGCTTGGAGAAGATGTTTGCCGGTCCGGATGTCCTCTTCTTGCCGGATAGGAGGAAGACTTTGGACCCTCTTCTGGACTTCTTCAGTGGATGTCTAGCCCCCGCTTGGGTTGGATGAAGATCTTGGAGCCAGGACGGATCGGTGAACCTGGCATGGTGAAGACAAGGTAGGAAGATCATCAGGGGGGTAGTGTTAGGTTTATTTAAGGGGGGTTTGGGTTAGATTAGGGGTATGTGGGTGGTGGGTTGTAATGTTGGGGGGGGGGGTATTGTATGTTTTTTTTTACAGGCAAAAGAGCTGAAATTCTTGGGGCATGCCCCGCAAAGGGCCCTGTTCAGGGCTGGTAAGGTAAAAGAGCTTGTAATATTTGTATTTTAGAATAGGGTAGGGAATTTTTTATTTTGGGGGGCTTTGTTATTTTATTAGGGGGCTTAGAGTAGGTGTAATTAGTTTAAAAATTGTTGTAATATTTTTCTTATGTTTGTAAATATTTTATTATTTTCTGTAACTTAGTTCTTTTTTATTTTTTGTACTTTAGATAGTTTATTTAATGTTATTTATTTGTAGCAATTGTGTTTAATTAATTTATTGATAGTGTAGTGTTAGGTTAATTGTAGGTAATTGTAGGTAGTTTATTTAATTATTTTATTGATAGGGTAGTGTTAGGTTTAATTATATCTTAGGTTAGGATTTATTTTACAGGTAAATTTGTAATTATTTTAACTAGGTAACTATTAAATAGTTCTTAACTATTTAATAGCTATTGTACCTGGTTAAAATAATTACAAAGTTGCCTGTAAAATAAATATTAATCCTAAAATAGGTATAATATAATTATAATTTATATTGTAGCTATATTAGGATTTATTTTACAGGTAAGTATTTAGCTTTAAATAGGA